>NC_077227.1:700149145-700152046 GCF_027887165.1 Monodelphis domestica | reverse complement strand
ACCACATTTGGGGTTTTCTTGGCAAAGGTGCCAAAGTGGTTTTCCATTTCCTTCACCAGCTTATTTGACAGATGAGGAAACTGAGACAATTGGGATGGAGTCACTTGCCCAGGTGTCAGTTAGTAAGTATCTGAGGCTGGATTTGAACTCATGAAAATGAGGAGTCTTCCTGATTCCAGGCCCGGCACTCCATTATGCCACCTGGCTATCCTCCCAGCCCATAGTAATTGCTTTTAAAGTTGGGATGGACCACAGTGGGGAGGAGGGGGGACTGCTAGTGAGGAGAGCCCTAGAAGCAAGCTAGACATACTCTTCCCCCTTTGTTGTAGTGGGGATGCCTGCTTAAGTGAGGGTTTGACCCAGATGGCCTGAAGTCCCTTCTATACCCAAGACCACACAATGGTGCCACTGGGGCTTAGCTCCCAGAGCTCTTTGCACCCTGCCATGTTGCCTTCTGGAGCTGCTTTTTTATTGAGTAAATAATGAGAGAAGGAAATATTCTTTCTCTGGGTGCAAAGAAATGAAGGCAGAGGATCAATGGAGATCTCAACCTCCTTATTTTACAAAGAAGGAAACTGATCCCCAGAGATTGGGAAGCAGCTTGCCCAGGACCATCCAGGCCAGCCCAGACTCCCTCTTTGCCTCTCCTTATATACAGATTTAATTGAGCATCTGGGATGCACAAAGCCTGGTGCCAGGCAGGAGGCAGTGTGCTATAATAGGTATTATCAGGAGGCTTCAATTCTTCCCTTTGCTTCCCCATTTAGAGCTAAGCATCCTTACAAAAGCCACTTACCTACGCTGGGCTTTGGCATTTCCATCTTTAAAATGGGGATAACAGTATTTGCCTCTGGTCAGCTGTGAAGAGACTTAGCGTTCCCTGATGAAAGGATGAAATGAAAGGTCATGCTGTTCCACGGACCAGAGTTGGATGGGATTTCACTCTCTTTAATAGCATTAGGAAGGTCCGGCAGCCCCCTGCAGCTTAAGGGCCCCAGCTGGGGTGAGTGAGCTCTGCCAGTAATCTGGCCTGATCCCTGCTCATTTGTGGCCAGTGAGATGGCATCGGGTCAGACCAGAGAACCTAAAGTCAGACAGATTCATCTTCCTGAGCTCAAATCTGGTCTCAGATACTTACTAGCTGGGTGACCCTGGGCAAGGCACATCACTCTGTTTGCCTCAGTTTCCTCAACTGTCAAATGAGCTGGAGAAGGAAATGGCCAACCACTCCACGATCTTTACCAAGAAGACCCTTAAATGGAATCACAAAAAGTCAGACAGGACTGAAGAACAATTGAACTGAGATCATTTGTGTCCCTGAGTGTCCTGGGAAGGATTTGTAGAATATGTCATTCATGCAGTCATCTAGTAACACTTACTGAATGTCTGATGTGTCTAAGGCTTTGTGCTAGATGCTGAGAGAAACACAGTCCCTGATGTCATGGAGTCAACTGGGAGAGACAAGGCATAAAGTCAAATGACCAAATGGCAACTGGCCTTCGAGGAGTGTGGGCTGTGCTATGTAGGGAGATATCATTTGATCGGGGTGGGGGATCATGGAAGACTTGGAGGACATGGGCCTTGAAGAGTGGGTAGAACTGCAAGGGACAAAAATGGGAAGGGAAGACATTCCATATTTAGGGATCCAGATCCCAGGGTTTAGAGCTGGAGGAGAAAGAGAGACAGGCAGAGAGAGAGACATACACATAGAGAAAGGAAGGGAAGAAGAGAGAGAGAGAGAGAATAGAGACATAGAAACACAGAGAAAGGAAGGGAAGGTGGGAGAGAGAGAGAAAGAGAGACAAAGAGAGAGAAGAGAGAGAGAAAGAGAGAGAGGGAAAGAGAGAGAGGAGAGACAGAGAGAGACAGAAGAGAGAGAGAGAGAGAGAGAGAGAGAGAGAGAGAGAACACCAGAGACACAGAGAAAGGAAGGGAAGGGGGGGAGAGAGAGAGAGAGAAAGAGAGACAGACAAAGAGAGAGAAGAGAGAGGGAAAGAGAGACAGAGACAGAGACAGAGACAGACAGAGAGAGAGAGGGAGACAGAGACAGACAGAGAGACAGAGACAGACAGAGACAGATACAGACAGAGCGAGGGAGAGAGACAGAGACAGAGAGAGAGAGAGAGAGAGAGAGAGAGAGAGAGAGAGAGAGAGAGAGAGAACACCCAGAGACACAAAGAAAGGAAGGGAAAGGGGGGAGAGAGAGAGAGAGAGAAAGAGAGACAGAGAGAGGGAGAAAAGAGAGAGACAGAGAGAGGGAGGGGGAAAGAGAGAGAGAGAGAGAGAGAGAGAGAGAGGAGAGAGAGAGAGAGAGAGAGAGAGAGAGAGAGAGAGACTCATAGACACAGAGAAAGAAAGGGAAGGGGAGAGAGAAAGAGAGACAGACAGCAGACAGAGACAGACAGAGACAGAGAGAACTGGGAGATCACCTGATCCAACCTCACAATTTTTTACTGTTCAGGAAGCTGAGACCCAGAGAGGCTGTCATCTGCCCAGTGTTCACTCTGGGTCTGTGGTAGGACAAAGATTCACACTCAGGTCCTCTTCCTCCAAGTCCAATCTTCCGCTCTGGTCTAGAGCTGGAGAAAGTCCTGATCATGTATTCAAGGAGGGGGAAGCCTGTGACATTGTTGGACCCTCCTGTCTGGCTTTTCTCCAGGGTCAGCCCAGGCAACTGTCTGTTCCACAGGGGATTATTGCCCAGGCTATGAACTTTTTTCCATCCCTTTGAGGCCTCTTCACTGCTTGTTAGCGCCTCAGCAGGGAAGTAGGCAGCGGCAAGCATTGTGGGAGATTCAAATCAGATGTAGTTAATAGCTCTGGGAAAAGGTTGGGTAGTGAAGGAGCTTGAAAATAATGGCTAAAAAGGTTTAATTTTTAAAATGTCTATGAATGTAATTT